>NC_039285.1:7495624-7514345 GCF_003368295.1 Carassius auratus
TTGTAATACACTCATCTAAAACATATTAAAATCAGTAGAGAATTATTTCATTTCTATCTATCTATCTATCTATCTATCTATCTATCTATCTATCTATCTATCTATCTATCTATCTATCTATCTATCTATCTATCTATCTATCTTCTGTCTGTACATCCATCCATCCCTCCATCATACGTCTGTACGTCCATCCATCCATCCATCATGATCCGTCCATCCATCTATCTATCCATCTATCTATCTATCTATCTATCTATCTATCTATCTATCTATCTATCTATCTATCTATCTATCTATCTATCTATCTATCTATCTATCTATCTATCTATCTATCTATCTATCTATCTATCTATCCGTCTGTCCGTCCATCCATCCATCCATCCATCCATCCATTCATCCATCCATCTATCTGTCTGTCTATCATCCGTCCATCTATCTATCGTCCGTTCATCCGTGCTCTTTGTCTTTCTGTGCACGTTTGTTTATCTTGGGTGGATCACAAACAGATCTCAAAATTGACTTACGTAATAACAAACTACAAAAAAATATAGGCCTGTAATAGTTCACTTTTTTGGGGTTCATATCTCTAATGAGAGAACGTCCTTTTGTTTCTAAGAAAATCGCTAACATGATGCGTTTAGAAATTCCACACACAATCTCCATCACAGGTAGCAACTTTAACATCAATACCTATTAAGAATACGAGAAAGAAAAATACCAAGCATCTCGCGCAATGAAGTTTTGGTGTATTTAACGATTGCGCACACACGGTCCATAGTGGAGAGAATTGTGAATGGGGGGAGTATTTTGGGTGTACAGTCATAAGTCGGACTCCGAGGAGCCAGGAAGTAACTGTGAGCCATGCAGCTCATGAGACGGATAAAGTAGCGCGAGCGAGCGTCTGTTGTCATCAGTCGGGGATCACACGCGCGAGAGTGAGGAAGAACAACACGCCAACTGCAAATTACAGCCCTATCTAGTCCAGCACAACTCACGGACCCCACAAGAGGCGAAATCCGAAGGAGGTTTGACACTTTAAAGAATACAAAGCTCACTACAACATACTCCATCATTAGAAGAAGAGAAAAAGACGGAAGGAAATAAGAGCGGGACTTGCGTGTTTCAAGACAACGATTCACACTCTCTTTGCAAGTTTAGACAAATACAATTATCACAATTGATCAAATCGCGTTCGAGATGCCTCGGGTGGTCCCGGATCAGAGGAGCAAGTTCGAGAACGAGGAGTTCTTCAGGAAACTCAGTCGCGAGTGCGAGGTGAGCTCGAATCATCCGAGAGACATTTGATAAAGTGGCGGAAACAAAGTTGCACCTCTCGCGTGACATGAAAACAAGCGTGTCATCGCCTCCTTCTTCAACAGCCTCTGTAGTGACCGCTAATGCTTATTGCTGAGAAAAGTTTTCAACCCTCCATTCACGGCAGTTACAGAATTACTTTGCATGCATGTATCAACAAAAATATAGATGCAGCATAGACTTAAAAGACGCACCTTTGCATCTCACCTTTTAACTCTAGTAGGCCTACATTAATGAAAGTTTGTCTTATTTTTATCCGAATTTAAAACAAAAGCCTACCAGACAATCTGCATTTCAAACGAGCGCATTTTCAACTGATTTTTCCTATAGCTTGCACATGTTCATTATTCGACTTTAATCTCAAAAAATTAAATCACCTCGGGCCACATACGAACAGTTTTTAAAGAAATCAAAGTGGGATAAAAAGTCAAAACCTGTAAGAATAAGTTCATTACATTCAACTGGCCACTTAAGAAAACAATGCAATTTAAACAAAACGTAATAAAAGTGAGCATAAAGGACGGAACATAACGATGTTGTTATCATAAAGAACATATTTTAACAGTGTGCTCTAATGAAGCTCTTTAATAACAAGACACTTGTGATTCTTTAATCCCTGTTACAGATTAAATACACCGGTTTCCGCGACCGGCCGCATGAAGAGAGGCAGGCGCGCTTCCAGAACGCGTGCCGTGACGGCCGCTCAGAGATCGTGAGTACAGTACACGCACCTCACAGTACCGGTCAGTGACTGCTGACCCCCCATCAGTGCTGGCAACACAATAACGTGATTAGACATCCGGAACTGTCACGCCGTCACCAACAACTATGTTCAAATAGCCTACTTCCTTATATGTTATGAGCGCCAAAAACACTGCAGAGAACATTTATGATCCATAGCCTATCGTGTTATAGCCTACTGACTTGTTGATATTTAATTCGCTGTATCATTAGGAGTACAAATAATTAATCAATCATTAAACATAAAGTGCCCCTCGGATTCTTTTAATTATCATCAGAAACGCATCTCTCGGGTGGAGATGAACTCGGACGTGTCTAATTTACAGTCTCTTTAAAAATACCATGGGACTGCATGTTATCATAGATTATCCCGTATGTTGTATTTTTTTTTCCACCTGTTTAAAAAATACTCTAAATCAGATTTGCATTAGGTTCACTTTGTGTCGTACCCTTTTTCTTGGACTGGTTTGCTATCTTGGGGAGGCTTGTTTATCTCTTTGTTTGTATCTCATGTCTTCAGGGCTGTTTCGAGATACATTTTGCTACCCAAAATATTTCTAAGAACAGATGGGACAACTGTTACGTTAATTCAGATTATATTCATTCTGTTCATAATAACATTACAGACTAGATAGATCAAATAGTTTCCACTATTTCTGTTTTATGTCACGTTTTTATTTAATTCTATTTTTCTGGCAGAATTTCATCATATTTACAGGCCTTACAGCTGATGATAATCGTTTACTGACCAGTAACTTAATGGAGAACATAACTAGAGGATTTCTAATATAAAATGCTAATTAAAAATGATTTTGTTTTGTTTGTATAATTCCTACATGATTTTTTGATGCAATGTTCTGTCATCATGCTGTCATTGCTAATTCAGTTTTGCTGTGATGTGACTGTGTGCACTTAAGTTCTTTAATCAGAAAAATGTGGACACGTTTGGCCTTATTTGCCTGTCTGTTACAAACCTTCAGAGAGTCATTTTCGTCATGTCATTATGCCTTTTGTATGCCCATTGCTATGATGCTGAATATTAATAGAATTAACAATAATACTGTCTATGTATGTTTGAGCATATACATGAAAGAATCAGATGATTAATTTTAATATGCATTTGTACATATATAATTAAAATGCAACAGAATTCTGCAAGCCCCCCTTTCCCCCACCATTTTTTTTTATTTGTTGCTCATACTCCTTGAGAACGTTATTGAATTATTGTTCCATAATTCAAAATCTTTACAGCAGTCCTACTGCTATTAATGTAAGAGAGGGTCTGCATTTAAAACAATTATTGATTTTGTACTCCTCTCTGTCTCTGTTATCTCTCTGTCACTCATTCACTCCTGCGTTCTGTCTGGTGAAGCCCAGTTTGCCAGCAATGAGCGTTGGTAAAATAGAATCAGATGTGTGTAACTCAATACCTGAAATAGAGAAAATGATGACTTGCTTTTTCTCTCCTTGCCTTTGTGCACCATCCAACTCCCCCCAATCCCATCCACCCTTCTTTTTCTAATGATTTGAGCGCTGGCCTTGGCTCAAGGCATTCTTGTCTTCTCTCTGATGTGAAAACAGAAATGATGGGTTGCATAATTTATGCTTGGGCCTGGCTTTCTTATCCTGTTTGTATTGATTTCCCTCTAAAAGGCTTTTGTGGCGACCGGCACCAACCTCTCGCTGCAGTTCTTCCCAGCCAACCTTCATGGGGATCAGCGGCAGGCGCCCACCCGAGAATATGTGGACTTCGAGCGGGAGACGGGAAAGGTAGTCTTAACACTCTCTCCTAATTTATTTCCAATTATTCTGCCCCTCATTTAAGCTTTCAATTGCTCCCTTTATTTCCCTTTTTTAAATCAGGTAATAAACATATAAACCCACTTTCATACAAATGTATGATAATAGTAACATGCAAGACTTCCATAAAAAACTTTTAGTCAGTTTCTAAAGTCACCTGCATAATTTTACGAAATCTGAGCAATGAAATGAAAAGTCATTTCTTTTTCTCTGTAGTCTTTTCTTTTCTTTATGCACTGTAGAGGAAGTGTGTCGCTTTCTCAAACCAGACATATTCATGGTTTAGATGGGCAAAAGCCTTGATTTTCCATAATGATATGTTTCTCTCTCACACATCTCAAGGAAAAATGAACCCTTGAAATATTACACTGCAGACAGCAAGAAAAACAGTCTCTCTTGAATGAAACATGGCACAGGTTTGCATTTTTTTTAACTTCCAGTTTTATTTCTGTAGCAGTATTATTTCAGACACGCTCATTGGTTTTACATTTTTGAATGGGTCTTTCAACAACTCCCGCTTGTTTCGGTAGATTTAAGGAATGCATAGCCTCCCTAAACCCATAAGAATGTAAAATAAAACCATACTGCACTGCACCGTCTTCGTTTCATTTCAGAACCACTATTAAACTACATATTTATTTCTGTTATTCTAGTCAAAGCTGTCCAACTTCTCCCCATGTCAGCTTTGTAAGGTCACTTTTAAAAAGCGTCTTTTCATTCGGAACATTTTGTCTGAAATTCTTTGATTGCACAAAACTGATGTTAAAAGAACTGTGAAAATTCTGTCTTTCATCTTGGTCTAAACCTATATGACTTGCGTTCTTCTGTGAAACGCATAAGATATTTTGAAATATGTCAATGCAATAAGTGTCAATGGGGGTCAAACACAAATTTTTTCTTTGGGTGAGCTACATTTGAGCTCATTTAATCATTTTCAACATATAGTACACACTTAAAGTGATTGCAAAGGTGATCAATTTTTTTTCTTAGTGTGAAGAACATTTAATCTTAATCATCTAAAGAAACTTTTTCCACTATAAAGAACCTTTTGTGAAGTGGAAAGCTTCCATTGGTGTTAAAGGTTCTTCAAGGAACCAAACATGTCTTTAATCAGGTTCTGAGGTACATTATTTTCTTGTTGTATCTCTTGTGATACTTTACAGTGTAAAGAAAGGGAAATACGTAATTGGCACCGTCAGGCACACTGTCAGCCGCGATTGTCAGCCGCAGATCCAGTGATCACTTTCTTAGTGTGTCTGTCACAACTACCAAATGTGATTCAGTTCTAATTCAAGCCTTCTAACGCTTTAAAGACTCTGGTCCCGAGATGTTTACAGTGCATAAAGGCTGATTAGGAAATATTCCGCAGGCATAACATCTTTATAGATGGTCGCACAAGACCAATTAAAGGAAACGCTCAGGCCGGATTAAATAGCATTTTGCCATAGGTTCTTTTAAGGCCACCCCTGAGGCCTTTCCCTTCAAGCCTTTGTGTAAAAGAAAGTTAGTGTGAGGCATTAGACGAGGCACTTACTGGCTTTGTTTGTGTTTTTACCACAAGCCTCTCGCAAAGCTGCTGGTGTTGTGGACAAGCAAGCCTCTCTTCACGGACAATGCCTCACTGAGATGCACTCATTAAAAATGCATCCCAGAGAAATCAATGAACCTTTTGGCCCTGAGGCTGACGGACTAATCTTTGGCTGTTAATTATTTAAAAAGGCGTGAAGGGTGTGTGCGTTGATCCCCGTGCTGACGGGCGGCCGAGCATGCGTGTTTCTGAGCCCGGGCTCACTGGTAATCCTATCCACCTGTCTGTCACCTCTGCCAGAACTCAGATCCATGCAGCTTTAATGAGCCTCGCACCGTCTGCCTTCAAAATACAGCCCACGCTGTGCATACCCATACACTTTCGACTCGCACACTCATAACACTGCACGGGGTGATGTTGAACTGTTGCGACTACTTGTTTTGCCCTTTTTACATCCTTTTGAAAGCAACTTCTCTGCATTGGCAACATTTACTTACTATGTTTAAGCAAGATGTGTCATTTTAATCCATTGGACATTTTGTTTCTTTAAAGTATTTTGTTGGTACCATGGTACTTTGATTGTATTAGATGACGGTTACCATATTCATAGCCTATAATATCACTTGCGTGGTATGTTGAAAGTCTTTTAAATATTTAGGTAGCATTTTACAATAAGGTCCCATTTGTTAACATTAGTAAATGCTTTAGCTAACACCAACAAACAATTTTCCAGCATTTATTAATCTTTGTTAATGATGAATAAAAATACAATTCTTTATTGTTCATGTTAGCTCAGAGTGCAGTGGAAAGTTTACTTTTAAATGTTGTTGGTTTGTGTAACCGATTGTATTTAGGTTGATTCTTTAATGTTAGATGGTATTTTTGATATATTTTATGTTTGGATAAAATCAATCCATTTAGATGTTACCACATTAGTGAATGTTACTACTTAAAAAAAAGTAATTATTAGTACCATAATGTTATTATTTGCATAGTATTAGTTTATTTTTACATGTACTGTAGTATTCTTAAAAAGAACCCTGGAGTAAGGCGTAAATGCCATTGCACATGCATTTTAGTACCATGATATATTTTGAAGTACCATATTTATTAGCATGTGATTCCACCACCACTATTATTATTATTATTTTAAATTAAATTACTGACCTTTATTTGGTTGCATCATTGTAATCATTTTTAAATGATTGATCAGGTAGTAAGTGTCTTTAAGTTAACACATTTTCACCTATAGTTGTTGAAAAAAGTGTCACTTATATCCTCATTTGTCATTGTTTTAAATAAGATATGTGTCAAGTGCTTAACAAGTGCTCTTGACAGATTTATATCCACATAACACGTTTCAGAGTTGGAGTTTCCTTCTCTTTTGTTTGGAAGGAAATCCTGAATGGACAAACTTATTTGATAAGGTCTGTCCTCCCTTCCTTTTTTCACTCACATGCCCTCTGTTTCCCTTTCATCCTTTAATTCTCTGTCTCTTTTTCTCCTCTTTACTCACACACACTCAAACGGTGAACGTCTGACATGGTGAATTCCCTCTAGAGCAGCGAGTGTCAGACGGGGAGAGTTCATGTGTGCCCCAGCCTCTGCTCCTAATTAAACTGATTGTGAACCTTTTCCACAAACAGATCCCTCTTAAGGGCTGTGGTTTTAATAGACTACGGCTAAAATATTACCCTAGCCGGAAAGCGCTCAGACTTGCAGTTGATCCCAACATGCAAAACCATGTGAGATATGTGCTGCCTGTCATCAGGAATGTGCGATTGCTGTCTGCCTATTGGTTGAAGTGTCCTTACAAGACCGCCGATTGGTTTATTTCTCACGCCGTAAATCAGTCATCAACGTCTCATTTGCTACTCACATTGTGCACGCTGTGTTTTGCTGCCAGACTCCCAAACTGTAAAAGCAATTTAGAGATAAATGTAGAGTTGTAAAGAATATGTGAAACACAGCTAGGCAAGAGCACCTTAATTATATGGCTTCACAAACAGCCATCTGATGATATGCCTGATAAAAAGAAAATAAATCATTATAATAACTTTGAAATATGCTACGAGGCAACATTAAAGTTTATGAACTCTGATACAGAAAGTACGAGATACAGAAAAGCTGCATAAAAAATGCTAATATAGCTGATATGATACCAATATTTAAATTAAATACATTTAAATTTATGCATTTAGCAGACGCTTTTATCCAAAGCAACTTAAAGATCATTCAGGCTATCAATTTTTTACCTGTCATGTGTTCCCGGGGAATCAAACCCCCAACTTCGCACTTTAAAGCGCAATGCTCTACCACTTGAGCTACAGGAACACTGATATATATATATATATATATATATATATATATGAAGAGTTCAGATGCAAAAGTCTCTAAATGCCATTTGAAATTTGCATCTAAAATTAGGATTTTCATCAAGCTCCTATGCTTAGGTTGAGTCATTTTACTTTAATGGCAATGTGCAGGTCCTTTGCCAGACTATTAAAGTGAAATAACTGAACATAAATATAGGAGCCTGATAAAAATCCCAATTTTAGATGAAAATTTCAGATGGCATTTAGAGGCTTTTGCATCTGAACTCTTCATATATATACACACAATATTTATTGTGCTTCTCTAATTTTATTTTATTTTTTTCATATAGTTTGATCCTTATGGTGTTAACATTATCATGTTAATGTTTTTCTCCCCGATGAACTCAAACGTGATGACAGACTCAATGTGTTCCACCTCTCACCAGAGACCGGGTTTTCCATAATGTTCTCCCTGACATTTACATTTACATTTACAACCCTGTCCCAGCCAGAGTTCCTCAGAAGTTCCAAAGCAAGCGTTCCCTGAGCAACAACCTTGATTTAGGCAGAGTCAGGTATTCCATCAGCCCAAAAGTCTACTGAATAAGTACTTTACTGACTATATGACAAGGTAAAAATTGGATGCACGTACTTTTTGATCTCCACTTTTGTATTGTTTTCATATGAGCAACACTCAACATTAGAGTTTAATCTAGTAGATTTTGGCTCTCTGTAAATTATATTGTTTTTGTGCATATTTCCTACACTACTATTACTAGAGCAAGAAACTCCCTCCCTCCCTTTCATGCAGCTTCTGTCTCCACCACTTAAACTCAATCTTGTTGAAATGTGATCTCCTCTGAGATGGAGGCTTCAGCTGTAAGGCTTTAAGGAGATCTGATGCTTGGCACTGTTTCCTCCTCTCCTCCTTTTTTCCTCTATTCATTCGTAGACCTCATGTGTGGTTTTGGCTTTTTTTTTTAATGCAAAGCAGAAATTGGGTCCGTCTGCTCGGGCTATGCCAAGAGGCTTTGGTTTGTCATTAGACTTCGGAAGGGAGAGCAGAGTTGTAAATTGATTGGCCAAGAGGCTCTAACAGCAGCCAGCTTTTGCTCGAGACCCTCCACAGAGCACTAGGTGGTGGGCTATCAGAACTCTGAACTACACAGGGTGACAGACTGTCACGCTCACATTTTAATACATCTTGGTACTGTGGTAATTTGGTACTGTAACATTTTTCGATGTCATGGACCCCAAATTTGATCTTCAAAAGTACAAATGTTCATTTATAAATATTTATACTATAAAGACAACATGTTATTTGACAAATTAAATAATTGGCTTTATATTGCTACTGTACTGAGTACAAAGCAAAATCATTAAAATAAATAATAATCAAATATGGTGCTTTTCACAATAAATGTGATTTCATAACAGTTTTAAGTTTAAAAGCTCACCAAGAACAATAATTATAAACATAACTATAGCAACAATAGGTTGCTATATATATAACAGCCTATTCGTATATATTTTACGAGGTGGCTAATTCATATGAATTTGTACGACCTCATTCATACAAATTCATATGATTTGTGCTAAATTGTACGTATTTTGCATAATTCGTATGAATTTGTTAGAATGACCTAACCCTAACCCCGCCCCTAAATCTACCCGTCACTGGGGACTAGACAAATCATACAATTTTGTACATATTTTTGTACGTAATTTTGTACGATTTGTCTAGTCCCCATTGACGGGTAGGTTTAGGGGCGGGGTTAGGTGTAGGTCATTGAATTCGTGAGGTTGTACGAATTAGCCACCTCGTAAAATACGTACGAATTGGTCGTGAGATAGCGCTGGCAAGCCAATGGACAATATGCAAAACAATTACTCAATTAATCAATTACTTAATGAGATCTGACTCTGAAGGAATCTGTGATTGTATGCTTGTGAGTTTTTGAAAAGCACAAGGAAAGAATAGTGTTTCTGTATTCGACATATTTATGTGATAAAAATGCAACAGTACGTGTGTGTCTCTGATTCGGTGCCAGTGTGAAGGCCCCTGTGTCGGAGCCACACTGGGGTGTGGTGTTTTTCTCTCACAGACGCCATAAATCATCAGCATGTCTGTGTGTAAGAATGTTCGCTCGGGGGCAGATAGCACAGGGAAGAATCGGACTAAAAGACTCCATTATGAAAGGGGCTGCAGTCTGAGGTCTCACCACAGGAATTGGTGTTTTAATAGTTTTGCGTTTCCAAAACTATTAAGCAAGTTTTCCACATTCGATACATGCGCGCGTGTGTGTGTGTGTGTGTATCGAAATGCCGACTCTGACTCACACTCACAGTGTGGGTGTAAGCTTCATTCTGCACCCCTATTTGTATTATTGTGTGTGTTTGTGTAGGTTTGGTGACTATCCATTTATCTGCATATGCGTTTGTCTGTTTCTCATACATTTTCGTATGTGTGTGCATGCTACGCTTAGCAAGCACATCTACATTTTCATGACTAGTCATGTACCACGGAACATGCTGTGGAGCTGCATGGCGCCAGTTTGACAGTTAACTTCAAGACAGAACACATGGAGGGAAATGCTCATGGAGCCACGCTCAGCTGCCGACGCTCAGTGAAGGAAATCAAATGAGGAGCAGACGAAGGTCCCTCATCTTCCTCTCTCCTTCTGCCTTCAGCTGAAGTGGAGCGTTGCTCATTATTCTCTAGTTTTCCAATCTTAAATCAGTATTGTGTGTGTCCGATTCACAAACAGATTTTTGAAACAGATAGTTCTGATTCTAAATTCTGGATGAACCTCCTTTTAAAATAACAATTAACACAAATGTGACCTCACATTCTATATTAATGTGGCACGTTACTATAGCTTTACAAAAAATATATTTTATTCCAGTTATTAATATTTATAAAGTTTATTTAACTTTTGTACACTGGTGCTTTTTTATCAAAATGCTTTTGCCGCTGATCTAGCACACAGACTTTTATGGCGTCTTGCTTTATTTGAACCACTTCTTTGTAATGATACACTTGGACTGATTCTCAAAGCTTTTGTTAATGAGATGGGCGACACGTTGGAACCATAAACAACACCACATCTAAACAGTTTTCATTTAGACTACGAATGTAAATATAAAGATGGATATTTCTGAGCGATGACCCGGATGAATCAGTGAATCAAGTGATTTCTTTGAAATGAATAAATTCACTAGAAAGAGAACTTCTCAAATCAATGATTCAGTGTAGACCATTTCATCTATTTCCTTGTTCATTTCCAGTTCGAAGCTTTTCAGAACTGTGTTAGGAATTAGCCTGCTAGTTAAACGTTGGTTAATCATAACAAGGCTTTTGTGAACTTTGCTCCAAGTTTGAGTTTGTAGCGACATGCAGAATGATAAACTAAAAATGCGGAGGGCTGTGGTAGAGGCTCATGTTTCCTGCGATCTCAAACGGAAGCCGGTCTGTTCACCGATTGCTTGTCAGTGACATCATCAAAGCATATGTGATAATTGATTCCTGCTGCTGCCATCTCACGTACCTCTGATCTGATCTCAGTTTGTTTGAAGTTGGAGGGAAAAATGGCCTCTTTGTGTTTAGCCATGCCACATTCTCTTAAGCAAGATCTTTATGCAAAGCCAATAGTGTAACTCTGAACAGATTGAGAGGAGATGCAGAGAGGGATGTAGTCAGAGGGTGAATGCTTTGTCCATCATATTCTAGCCTTGCCCCATAGGGATTCAATTATAGTGCCCAGCTCGGATTTCTCAGGCCTGTCTCGCAGCCTTCCAGTCACACCCTTCTGATCAATAAACTCTGCAACAAGACTGCACATCATCCTCACGTTGTTCTTTCTGTGCCCATTCAGTATGTCCAGGTTCTCTTTTGCTCACGTATCACACTCACTTTGTTTTTTCAAGATGTCTCGTTCTGCACACGCTCATTGTAGTTTCTCAGCAAGAGCTGCAAAAACTTTAAATAACATTTTAAATGTTCAACCAAAAACACAGGACTATTTAACTCTTAGTTCTAGTCCTAGAGAATTAAATGTAGTTTGCACCATATTTGTGTGCATCTTAATTTTTTATATTTTGAAACTGAAGGGTTTCTGATGAATTGATTGCTACACACTGTATATGTGTCTGCATAAAATCTACATCCAGAGTTCTGTCTCAGCTGTAAGGGAAACAGGTCAATTTAGCTCAAAGGGAATCATTTAAGATTTTAAAGGGAATTTGAACAGAATCACTGTTTCACGGCTGTTCACGGAGACGCGCCTGCGGTTCAGTGAACGAGCCGTTTAACATCAAATCTGCGCTGGATACTAATATCCAAACTATAGTGAAAACACTATCAATTAGCACAGTAACAAGATCGGCAGTTTAAGACATTAACTTGTAAGCACAAAACACAAGATACTTCTCTTTTCAATATGAATAAGGCTTTATTAGATAAATCTAAGACATATAAACTAATCTAACATAAACGCACGCACACACACATTCACACAAGTTGCAGGAAGGTCAAAAGTTAGGGAAAGATGAGTTTAAGAGAATGGAAATATGGAATCCCAAGTTAACAGCAATACCTTAAATTGCATAAACATGAACAACCATCAATCACGTAATTAGCGCTCGCATTGAGTTCCTCAATGAGGTTAAAATTATATTAGATACACCAGTAAAGGTCACAGTCTGGAGGTAAAGTTACTTGCATCTCCTGTGAAGAAGGAGCCTCGGTGAAAGGGCTATCCCGAGGTCGTTGATTGGCTGGAAGTTCAGTCTCTGAAGTGACGTCTTGGGAAGCCCGTGGTTGTTGGGCGTTGGCTGAAAGTGCAGAGTCGTGTTCGCTGGTTGAAGTTGAATGGACGTTACAAAACTTAACTCAGAACACGAAACTCTCAAACGGAAAAGAAAAGAAATAAAGTTTGACGAGACTAGGTTGTGTTCCTTCTCATAGTAGCAGCAGGCAGGCACGCTGGAACCGCGCTCAAAGAACCATGATGACTAACCACATGGCTAGATGCTACAAGCTAAAGCTAGGTAGCAGAGCTAAAAGCTAAGAGCAGGCATGACTGATAACACAAGCAATGCTAGACTAAAAGCCGGCATGGCTAATAGCAGCAGGCAGACTAGAACTAAAAGCAGACTAAAAGCCGACATGGCTAATAGCAGCAGGCAGACTAGAACTAAAAGCAGACTAAGAGCCGACATGGCTAATAGCAGCAGGCAGACTAGAACTAAAAGCGAAATTACATCGTGTCCAAAGTATTTAAAACTTCCTGTTGGCCACCCCTCAAATGTTGCCTTGACCAATCAGATATGTTCTTGGGGTGGGTATCATAAATCATTTGTTTATCTTACCAAGCATGTGGTTCTTGCCTCACAGGGTCTAATTTTGGACATGATTCCTATAACATGATTATGATATATTTTACAAATAAATGATTGTCAGGACAATATCAAGCAAGAAAATGCGATTATTTGAATACTAGACATGACTAGGTATCCTATAGTTATCAAAAGACATACACAATAAGTGATTATACATGATAGTCAAATGTGTGGGTTACACGTAAATGAATATGGAGTTAAGCAATGGAATGATTCATTCATAAGTCTTTTTTGAGTTCATTCTGGTCCATATATAATGTATAAAAAGGGTTTCTTTGCCATTCTCTGGCAAAGGACTTTTCTGTGAAGACAAAGGTTTAAAGCCCTTCCCCCTTAGGAATTTCAGTCTGGTTTCACTGGCTGGGGGGGGAAGTCAATGCAAGTATTTAACTTGATCTCCTGGGTTTACATGTGATGTCCAGCGTTGCATTCCAATCACGAACAATAAATTTGACAATCTCTTCTTTGAATTAAAATTGTCAATAATTGTTCTATTGGTGTTAATGTTGAAAGCTGTTGTGTGAACAAGTTGGTTGGTTGGTTATCTTGTTTGGTTCCTGTGGCACTAGAACTGATTTATGACTTCCTGAGGAATTCAGCTCATGTTTCAATGCACACAGCTCTGATAGACTCTTTGATTTGTCTGATTTGACTCATTTCTGCTACATATATCCCCCTTTCGATCGGCGAGGTGTTTAGGTGAAGACATCGTCGATCGCTGGAGAAACAAAGGCAGAAGAAGCAGACAAACACAGCAAACAGCAAGACAACACCTCCATGACAGTTACTGTACTGGTGCAGGCATCAGGTTATTTAGGTACACGTGGTTAAGTTCAATTAGTCAATGTAGTTTAGCACATTGAGGATAGTTTAGATGGTCTTGGAAATTGTTTTTATTTTGATTCATCAATCAAATTTGTGGTTAACTTTGTTTGGTTCTTCTAGGTTGTCTTACTTTACATGTTTACCATTAGTTTTCTAGTAATTTCATTTTCAATTCAATGAATTGACCTATCATGCATGGAGCTCTCTGGCTTCCATTCAGTTTAGAGTGGCTGGCGGATATTAGGTGTTGCGAGTCAATCCTAATATCAGACCTTCAACCCTCGCAGGGTGTCTAGGCATTTCACCTACTCAGGAAAGAGGGGAAGGAGAAGGATAGGTAAAAGAAGAACAAAACAAAACAAGGCTGCTGTGGGTTTTCCTAGCATGTGTTACAACTACTATTGAGCTAGGATGTCAGGTGCAGCTAGTGTGTCGTGAACCTTAACTTAGTGTCAGGTGTTCTACCTATTGTGAGGATGGCTGCACGTTTCTTCATGGTGGGTATGTGTAACTTTGTTACGCTAAAAGTTGGATATTCTACCTGTGGGAAGAATATGTTTGTTGACTGTGTTATCAGTAGATGTGTTTACCTCTGGGTGTAGGTAATGTTGTGTATTACTGGTGTAGTGCATGTGTGGTCAGATCTGTTCAAGTCTGTGTTGTCTCCCCCTTTTTCTAGCATGTCACTGAAGACTGGCTCTCTGCATCTTTGGCTTGGATGAGGGCGTGTCCATGGTCTAATGAGGGGTCAGTCCAGCAAGGCAGGAAGTTCTTTAGCACGCCGTCGGAGGCAGTTTGGCATGGCTGTGTGAAGCTGAGTTGCAAAACTTGTCTCCTATGTTGCATTCTTCTTGTGATGCCTTCTGGCTGTAGCAGACTTTCTGACCTTCTGTGCTCTGGTGGTTGCTGTTGCACAGACAGGGAATGTGGTACTTGGAGTTGGAGTTCATTTGACAGTTTGTTAGTGACTGAGGTGATGTCCTTTAGTACCTCAGATTTTTCATCAACAGTTGGCCGTGAAAGACTTGTTCATTCTGGGTTGTTGTTGAACAGGTGCTTGTCATCTCTGATGCGGTGCACCAGGTGATCACCGGCCTTCCGTTCTGTCGCTGGTCACAGCGAGCATGACTCAACTTTGTGGTCACCTGCATGTAAATTGTCTTGAAGGAACTCTCTTAGTTGTTCCATGACTTGTTCCGTGTCTTCTAATGGTAAGCGGTTATGTTCTTGTGAGTACTCAGCACTGTGCATGTCTGAGTGGTGCTGAGGTGGGTTTTGTTGTCGCTTACCCACACGAGTTGCTCTTGGATGAGTCAGGTGATTACCTTTGGATATCTGGTTAGGTTTCCAGATGTTATCCTTTTGGTTTCTTGAGAAGCGTGGCTGGTCCCATGGATTTTTCCAGCAGTTGGGCTGAAAGCGGTCGTGGATATGGGCGTCACGTTCTCTGTGCTCTTGATGGAAGACTCTGGTGTTGTGATGCCGCTGGGTGTCGTCCAGTGCAAGGCTTGAGTCTTTGTTGACAGAGTTCAAGAGTGTGGATGTTTTGTTACCTTTCTTTGAGGCCAACTTCTGCTTGTTATAGGCCTTCTGTGTTAGGTCACGCAACTGTTGGATGGTCATGGAGTTCGGACAGGCCATGACACCTAGATGGTGACTTACTCCGGGGTGCAGATTCTTTAGGAAGAGGGTTTTGAAGTTCACATCCTCTTCAAGGTCAGAGTTGTTGTGTGCACCAAAGTAGGATTGTCGGAGTCGGTTGTAGTAAGCTTGTGGAGTCTCTTGACGACCTTGTTTGGTTTCCAAGGCAGTTAACAGTCCATGTTCAGACTCTGGGTCTGTAAACTCTTTAATCAGGACCTCACGAAGTCGCTGGTAGTTTGACTTGGTTTGACTGGGCTGTCGATCTAGAAAGTTTCGTACCTCGGGACTGGACGTGGCTCTAAGGAGGTATAACCAGTCTCTGTCAGTCACATGAGGTCTCACTTCCAGTTGAAATTCGATATCTCGCAGGTAAGCTTGGATGTCGGGGCTCTCTGTGGAGTTCGGGTTGAACCTGCTGATGTTTTTAGACAGCTTGTTGAGGTCTTTGATTGTCATCCCGTGTGCAGCTTCAAGGCCTTGGACGGGAGGTTTTCTTTCGTTGGCAGGAAAGGGTTGTGTGGCGAAGGCAGGTGAGGTTTTGGGTTGTGGCCCTTCGCTCCTTTCGTCACATGCCAGTTCTTGGACGTGGGACTCTGCTCTGCTCAGCAGTGATGAGGCTAAGAGATGTTTCTCTTTTCTTGGCTCTAGTTTGTGCTTGTAAGCATTTTGGAGTTCTTTTCTGACCATGTAGAGCTCATCGTTGGTATCATCTAGTTGTTGGGTCAGATTGTCCATTTCAGTTCTGTACCTTTCAAGGTGGTCTTTCAAAGCACTGATTTCAGAGTTCTTGTTTCTGATGTCTAGCTTGGCTTTCTCTAGTAGCTGTTCGGCATACTGGAGTCTGTTTACCAGGTCTTTCTGAGCAGCCGTTGCATGTTGCTGGTCGAGCTGAGCTGCTGCCAGGGCTGCTTGGAGCTTCATAACTTGTTCTGTTGTATCCTGCTCCCTCTCGCTGGGTGCTTTGAGTTGATCTTGAACTTTCACTTCCAGCTTGTCTATGCGACGTTGAGCACGTGTCAGCTCCTCTTGAAGGTGGGTGATGTGCTTGTCGCTCAGTTTCAGCTGGGTTGTGAAGGCATAGCTTAGTGAGCTTGTGATCTTGACTAGCTCCTCGTGGTTGTTGTTCTGGCTTGAATCTTGTGTCAGGAATCTTCTCAGGATTAGGATTATTATTAAAAATAATAACAGTTCAAATGTCTTTGGAGTGAGGCTGTCTGTTATGCCTCTCAGCCAAACGTTCACATCTTCCCCATGGGAAATGGGGTCTGCAGTCTGCGGCATGTTGGCACGCTGGGGAGAAGAGAGACTGACACAGATCTGTGTGGAGTAAAAGCCTATGTGTGGTGGGACAACTAAGTGTTGTATCAGTGATTGTGAACCACTAGTGAAATGTAGTGATGACTGTGTTGGTCTCAGGGTGTCTAAGTAGACTAGAGATGCGAAGACTTTGTCACTCTAATGAGGAAGAGGAAAAGAGAGACAGAGGTGAAAAACAAATTCAAATGACAAGCAAAATTTCTGTTTTTCAAATGAGGAAAATTATTTTTCCAATTAAATGTTATCAAAAACATAAACAATATTATTATATTTCTTGCTTTGGACAAAAGAATACAATAATAATTCTGATATCTCTTTTCTTAGTCTGACAGGATTGACACCGTACACCTTTCAGTTGGACCTCTCACCAGGGAGTCAGCGAAGGCGACAGTTGCTCAACACGTATCTCTATTAAATTGATCGCAACGTTGGATGAGATGCTAAAACTTGGATTGCGTTTCCAAATGTAGGGAGGTTAGGAAGAACAAATGAGAGGATGATTACAATCAAATTCATAAGGATGATTCGTCGTCTTTGGCACGATTGTGTATTTACTTCACTTAGAATTGATTGATGGTTCTTACATGTCCTACAAATGTAAAAAGAGAAGAGGAAAGTAAAGGAGAGAGAGGACGGAGATGGTAAGTCTCAGTAGCGGTTATCTCAACTACAAGGAGAGCGTTGTGTTAGTTGCTGCACAACTAATCAAACAAAATAAACTTTAAGTGAAAGAGGGTTGTCTTTCTAATTTATTTGAACTCGTAGTGAGGGATAACAATGTCTCCTTTTAGGACTCAGGTTTGTCGTTCCCAGGCTAGGATACACAAAAGAAATGGTAAGAAATAGGAAAATTAAAAAAATTAATAAATGGGCAAAATATGCAAAAATGAAATTAAAAAGAGGAAATCAATAAGTAACACAATAGTGGTTTAAGTGGTATAACCAAAATAGGAAGAGGGGTAAAACGCATTCAAATAAGTAAAGGTCTGAATAGCATATATTCAGATGGGTAATAAATAAATTAGGAAGAATAAGTTTACTTAACTCCAAGTTCAAGGCTTATTCATTCCTAAAATAATTAAGACCCAAAGAGAATACTAGAAATAAAAGATCATATGAAATGATCTGAGAGGGAAATTTTAAATGATTCAAAATAAATTTAATGTTTCAATTAAATTTCAATTGACATTAATAATTGTGAGTCAGTATTTCCCTTTCTAGTAAAATGAAAATAAGTGGTCTAGTGAGAAAACAAGAGCGATAAAAAGAAAGAGACTAACAAGTGTTAGTTAAGATGTTTAAAATGGTTAAATCACGTCAGCGTTGCCCAAACACACACTATTCATCCACTGGATTGTACTGCTAACGGCTAACCTTTGAGGCTAGTGGCTTTAGTAATAGACTTCAATGTAAATGCAATGGTTTCGTTAGCTTAGCGACACCGCGGAGTTTGTGCGCTGCGCATGCACAGTTCAGAGTTGCTCCGGAAGTACGTTAGGCTTCCGGGTCACGGTCGTCACTATGGCAACCAAAACACATTCTAGTGGATTAGTACATGAATCGTTGCATTGTTGCAAATACAGTTAAGCAATGTTACATGAAATTGTCGGCTCATTTCAACACTGTACAAATAACAACACCGCCTTTCAGTTGGTTTTGCGATGTGGCACTTAAACTCTCAGTTTGTATAGAGTTAAATTTATCTTAATTCAAATAGCAGCTTCCTGCTGTAGTTATTATATCAATCTCAGCAATTTGAATCTCCGTGCCAGTTTTTTCTGGACACAAACATAAAAGTTTTCTTTCGCTGTTGGTACACAGTTAAAATTTACTTGAT